>NC_089216.1:17002606-17010997 GCF_963930695.1 Labrus bergylta
CAAGCCAACTGGAAGTCAAATGAAATGTGCTCACGTCAGGCTCGCCACAGTCACACTCCTCTCCCTCCTCCACGAAGCCGTTGCCGCACTTCTTGCCCCCCACCAGGTCCTTCATGTTGGGCATGTTGTACAGACACATCCCCCCTCCCTTCTGGAAGTAACTGTCCAGGTCACGCTTGCTGCAGCGGCTGAAGACGCGAGGGAACGGATGCCTGGAGGGGACATTTTTAGATTTCAGTTTGAGGAACAAAATGTGCAAAAAAGAAAAAAAGTAGGAGAAGTAAAAGAAGAATGGATGAAATAAAATAAGAAAAGGGAGGACAGGAAGGGGGGAAGGAAAAGAAGAAGAGGAGGCAAAAGGAGAGGAAAGAGGAAGAGGAGAAGATGAATGACTGAAATGAAAGAATGAAAGGAGAATAAATAGGAAAGGTTGAGGACAAGGAAGAAGAGGAGGAAAGGCACAAGAAAAAGAGGCAGTGGGAAGAGAAAGATTGTGGAGGAAGAGAAGTTGAAGGAAGGGAGGAGGAGGAACAAGTAAGGAGGGGAAGAATAAGTGGAGAAGGAGGTAAAAGACAAGGAAGAGAGGAAGAGAATGAGGAAGAGGAAGAGGAGAACAGATGACAGAAATGATTATTTTCTTTCTTTACAGAGACAGAACTACAGCATCTGTCTTTAAAGATTTTGGTTAATTTATTTTAAGTTTGGGAACTATGAATTTAATGATCAGAACTAAATGGTGATAAACATTCTGTTTTTAAATCTGACAAAGTGAAGAGCTCTTCCAGCAGCTGCATTAAACTGTTTCTAACGATGAAAGACTGTTTCTCTTGCTCGAGGCTCACCCTGTGGCGGCGGCCATCACGCAGCCTCCCTGCTCAGCGGTGGCCTCCACGCAGCAGCCATCGTGGTCGTGGCTCATCCCGAAGTTGTGTCCGATCTCGTGGGCCATCGTAGCGGCGGCTCCGATGGAGAGCTCCGAGTGATCCTGAAGGAGAAGACGAGGGAGTTATATCAAGTTCTTATCAGATTATCAAACCAGGCAAGTGGGAAGAAAGGCGAGGGGATTCAACATATTTCATATCTTGGCAGTATTTTTACTGCAGTCTAAATCCTAAACATCATAGAGAGCTGTTTCCTCCCGCCCCCTCCTCTCTAGAGTCGATGCTCTCACAGGTCACCATGTGGTGGATACTGAAGCTTCAGTGTTTATCCAGCTCTGCATGGGTCTGTAAACCTTTCTGTGTTCTAACCTCTCTCCATTTTTCAAAAGCATCTCCAATATTGATCCTAGTTTGAGCACGTTTCTGCTCGTGGAGCTTATTAGAAACATGCAGAGGCTTTTTAGGTCGGGTACAATCACTTCTATCTGAACCACTTCTCTTGCCCGCTTCCATCACTGCAACACCTGTTGACCTGATAACTGCTCTCATATCTGACAAACAGAGGGGCGTCCAAAACGGCCGTGTGGGGGTGTCTTAAAACCGCCTACCTTCTCTGGTCCAAACAAATCCAGAGCATTCAGGAGCAGAATCTAAAGTTAGAAGGAGGACATACTGACTGCTGCATTGTTGTCAGAGAAGCCAGCACTTCAACATAACATGTTTCTTTAATGTCTGATCATATAGTAAGATCACTTTATCTGACTTAAACTGATTTTGAGTCATTTAGACCCAATAATATATAAAGATATGATTTTGTTCTAGGTTTTAAACCACAGATGTCCTCTTGAAGTCTACTTTAATGTTCTTTATTAAGCACCATTAGCACACAGTATTATTAAACAAATCTGCGATCACCATGAGGAGCACAGAATGAACTCGAGGCCTTCAGGGAGGCTGCAGTGAATCAGTCTGCTCTTTGTTTGTCTCTCTAATATTAAATTTTCTCTCTTAGTTCCCTCTCCTCGCCCTCTGGGATTATCATGAAGTCAAAAGCAAACCTTTAATGAAAGGAGACGTGTTGACTCGGGCTGATTAAGCATTCAGATGGGTTTGCTGAGGTCAAACAAATTATGAATGTCTGATTGTCCGCCTCTGAAAAGACGCTCCGAACAGAGGGCTGACGTGAGACACGAGGCAAAAGAAACAAACTGAATAGTTTTCATTTACAGCCGATAATAAATCAATAACCTTGATTTGATGAGAAAAAGAAAAGGTGTGCTAATAACGTTTTTTAAAGGGTGGAAGCTGAACTCCTGCAGAATTCAGAGGCAGATTCTGTGTCCTCGTTCCAAAGGTAAAACTCACAGGAGGATATCTGCACACACACACACACACACGGAGCGAGCGGGGACAATATTCAGACGTATTTAGCTCCTCTTTGATCCTCTGAAAGCTGTCATTCACTCTTAGCTGCGCTCTGAATTATGCATACTGTATAAAACGAGGATGTGTTCGCTGTCAGGAAGACATTGATACTCTGCTGAGAAATCCTTCTTATGCTATTTGGCGCTCCGAGGTTCAAACCACAGAGGTATCAGGCCTGTGTGTCTGAGGACAGTGTGGAGGTGAGTGTGTGTGTGTGTGTGTGTGTGTGTGTGTGTGTGTGTGTGTGTGTGTGTGTGTGAGCTCGGTAAACCACAGATACATTTATATTCCACAGACGCCTCAGCCCACAGGAGAGCTAACAGGCTATTAGAAGCTAATCAAGCTTGGAGAAACTATCGATCCTTTCAGTCAGCTGCTGCACTCGAATATGAAGCCGTAGTTACACCAGCTGAATGATGCCACGCGCTGGACATATTTATTTAACCCTTAAAAATCTGCACTGGAGCATAAAAATGGTGTGGGTTCAAATTGTTCTGCCCTTACAGGTTTTGCCCAACTTGGAGTTTGTTTTGGATCTTTTTAAACATGCTCTCTGCAAAATGTGAAGAGGCCTGAACAACATAGAACTCTTCACTGGCAGGTAGTCCTACATGCACTATCAAACCCCCTGCAGATGATCCAGAACGCAGCAGCACGACTCATCTTTCACCTCCCCAAAACAGCACATGTCACTCTGCTGTTCATCTCCCTCCACTGGCTCCCAGTTACTGCTCCCATCAAATTTAACACTCTGCTGCTCGCTTACAAACACGGCTACTCCTTACCTAAACTCTCTCACCTGTGCTCTGCCTCTGGTCACTTCCTGTCAGCACCTCTGGTCACTTCCTGTCAGCACCCGTGCTCTGCCTCCGGTCAGAGTTTTTAGATTTCTCTGTTTTCACTGTTCGTCTTCAGTCAGCCTCTCTTTAACTTTTGTCAGCTCTTTAAATTAAACACAAACTCAACCTGAACACAGTTTGTGTGTCTCAAAACATTCTGCTGAGATTTCAGTGGATTTTTTATCCGACACAGAGAGTTAGCATCACTTACTCTCCTCCTCCCTGCAGAGCTGCGTCTAATTCAGTCCCATCTGAAGCTTCAAAGTGTTTACTCTAATTTTCACTTTCATTTTTTTGTTGTTTGACAGGACGGCTGAATCACACGCTAAAGAGGCAGAAACAATTGTGGAGAAAAAAGGAAATGGAGCGGCAGCTGGAGGACGAGTAATGTACCCGGCTGAGGACTTTTCTCTGGGACTCTATCTGAGATCCTGCACGAGCAACCGTCCCGCTGTTACAGTCTAAGTGAGTGACACCTCCGTCACACAAGATGAGGATTTCTCACTGATATTTATGGTCTCGATCTCGGTCTTGGAGCACTCTGGTCTCGAGTATGTTTTGGTCTTGTTAGTGTGGTCTGGACTACAACACTAACGATGTTAATGATTAAGCCTTACTGTATCAACCAACAATCTGTTCTGTTTTATTTTATAATCATTTTAGGGGCTGTTACATGTCATTCCCCCCCCCCACCCGGCTTTATTCAGATTTAATCTTTGTTTTTTGTTCCCTCTGACTCCTGAGGAAAATAAATAGATATTTATCTGCTGAAGGTTTCTCTCTGTGTCACTCGATATTCACCTGATCCGTTATTAATCTTAGATCATAAACAAATTAAGTTTTAGTCCGTCACCAGTGTAAAAGTTTAAGTAAACAATCATGAGACGTCTGTTTTTTTTTTACTTTGACTCAAAAGAAGAAGCTAGAGCTGAAGCAAAATAAAGATGTTTTTACTCAAATCTAAAGTTTCAGGGATGTTCATGTTCATGCAAAAAATAAAAAACAGTCAAGAGAAGATAGATTCAAGCTGGAAGAAATAAAGAAAGTGGAAATGATGCAGAGGAAGAGAGGAGAATGTGAATCCACGCACCACGTTGATGCCTCCAGAGTTCTCCAGGCTGCACATCCCCTCCAGCGGTGCCATCCCGATCGTGGTTCCCTTAAAGATCACACCGCTGCACAACACACACACACACACACACACACACACACACACACACACACACACACACACACACACACACACACACACACACACACACACACACACACACACACACACACACACACACACACACACACACACACACACACACACACACACACACACACACACACACACACGAGAAAGAAATGTGTTAACCTCCCTGCTCACTTACAGGCTGCACGCTGGCTGCACAGTGATTGCAGACGCAGCAGCAGGTACACAGAGGCAGACATGACGAGCCTGTCAGATGAGGGTGAGGGAGTGAAAAGGACCCATAATTCAACTGTCCTCACTTAACATCCAAAATAACATCAGGGCACAACACAGGGAACACGCGTCATAGAGCGAGAGAGGAATGATTCCGGAGACTGCAGCGAATCTTTAAGACAAATCTCGGTTTATTTCTTGAGTTTGTTCAAATATTTTACCTCAGCGTGGGAGTGATTCTGTCATTAGAGCGGCACGGACGCTGCTCAGGGGACGGGGGGACGGGGGGGGGGGGTTGTGTGTATATGTGTGTGTGTGTGTATAGAAGGAGGAGCTTAACAGTGTTTCAGTATCTCATGTTGATTATGATTCTGAGTTTTAACATCAGAGTAGCCGAGAGTCTCATCAGATCATTTCTCTGATTAGTTCCTCCTGACATGGATATCGGTCAACATCACTCGTAGAATAACTATCGTTTTGATCCTCTAGCACCTAGCCGTTGAGTTACCCGTTACCCCCTTGCTCTGCGCCCTTCCCAGTGGTGAGTGTAGCGTACACCTCATCTTATCTGGCCCTTCAAACAGGTGAGGACTGCTTCATGCTCGTGCAACAATGTACAGAATCTCCAAATGCAGAGCCAGGGTTCATGAGTGGCTGAACACTAAGCCTAACATGAAGTTAAATTAGAATGAAATAGACTTGAACAGCACGATTAAGTTTCAGTCCTGAGCAGTTAAACGTCTGTGCAGACAGCTGCAGAAACAGCTGCACGCTCCTGACAGTGAATCTGTTCACACACGGTGCTGCTCTCCGCTCACACTGCAAGGCGTTCAAAAGCTACATGTAGAATGAACTTCATGCTGAAGATTTACTTTAAAGGAGTCATGGACATTTTGATTTGATAAGAAACTCAGAAAAGCCTTGAGAGCCAAAAAAAAGACAGAAGACGCACCGCAAAATTTAGGATGACAATCTCCTTGGTGTGTCAGGGCCTTAATTTGTAAAAAGAAAGCGTTGTGTCAGCCTGATGTGACAGCAATCTTTGCAATGACACAGATTAGAGCAACAATCTGTAACTTCAAACAGTTGTTTCAAAGTCGATTGAAAAGAACAATAACCTCCAACAGGGAGGCGTCTCTCTCATGTCCACAGAGTGTCCAGCTTGCCTGTTTTCAGCACTATGTAACTTTGGCAGCGGGCCGAGGTCGTCTCGTTAGAAGTGTGTACGTCTTTACGGCGCTAGTTCACACAGCAGCCTTCAGCTACAGAGCAGCCAGTTAACCCGTCTCTGTGATGTTTGATACAACGGCTGAGGCTGAGAGGAACAGGACTGTATCATCTGTATCTGTATACAGTCAGCGTGTGTGTGTGTGTGTGTGTGTGTGTGTGTGTGTGTGTGTGTGTGTGTGTGTGTGTGTCCATGTCTCACGTCAGCAGCTGGGCGTTGTCGTGCTTCTTTCTCGACTTCAGTTTTTGTCTCCACTGCAGGAAGGACCAGAGTGTGGCGTTCGGCTCCTCTGTGACGATGCACTGATCCCTGTCGGTCCAGACCTCCAGACCGATCAGAGGCACGCGGATGTTCAGAGCCCTGTAGAACTGAACACACACACACACACACACACACACACAAATATTTACCTACACACATACACATGCAGGAGTGTAAGCCCCTACAACACAATCTACTCACACACTGCTATTTGTTCCTCATCAGGCTGCACAGAGAAGATATCGATTCAATCCTGGAGATATTTGTGTTCCTAAGATTTTATTTACAACATCAAAGACTTTCAACTGAAAAAGAGATAGATGAAAACATGCAATCTGTGCACGCGGGACGAGTTTATGAAGAGTGTTCTGGTTTCTGTTTGTCGGACGTTTGTAGTCCGAGTAGTATCGACCAATCAGCAGGCTTTGGTGTACGCAGGAAAAACAGTAGTATGCCGAGCAAAAACAGGCAGAACACAATCCACCTCGAGGACATCTCTGCTCCCATCAGCTGTAATCTGAAGATGATTTACTGATCTCTATAAACCTGCGATACTCAACCTGCAGCTCCCGGGCAGCACACGGCTCATTTGTGACTCCCTACAGTCCTAATGTCGATAATCACATCATCGATATCATCAATATTGCCGTCAGAGAGATTAGAGGTTGAATACAGACGAGTGTTCAGAGATATCTTTTAGCTGCGTCGCTGTCTGTTCCTCTTAGTCTCACCTTATCCACGTAATTGGCAACTTCCATGATCCTGGTCTTGGTCTTCTCGTAGTCCTTGTTCTGACGTCTGAACTGCAGCACAAAGAGAAAGGGAGGGGAGGTCAAAGGTCAGACAAATGATCAAATGTTTGAGACAACCCTCCCTAAGAGTTCCCAGCAGAGACTAATAACAACCTCTGAAAATGACGCCATAACCCAACCCGGGGTCCGTCGTTATAATTACAGCACTTAGAGGGGTAGACGAGCGCACACTTCCTGCTCGCCGTGTCCTGTTGCCATGGAAGTAACTCAGCATACAGAGAGGTTTTATTAAGATATAACATCATCTCTGCAGCGTTTATCTAAAAGCCGCCCCCCCCCCCCCCCCCCCCCCCCCCCCTCGTTAAGTGGACAGATCCTCCGCCTCGTCTGCACATGCTCAGTACGGCTCTCAGAATGAATGAGATCCATTTCCTGCATGAGATAATTGTTTTAAATGTGGACGTGTTCTGTCATTGTGTGTGTAACGTCAGAGTCTCTCATGCTTGATGCACACAGGAATAGATCAGATCTTTGAAAGGATGTGGTGTGTGTCGTCTTACCAGTGTGTTGTCGGCCACTATGTACAGCTCCATGTATTTGGTCGTACCCAAGGTGTTCCTTTTTACCTGACAGGAAACACAAAGACAGAGAGAAGCAGGGTCATGCACGGGACGGGTCTTTATCAGAACGCGTTATACAACGCAGAAGGTTCACTAAAGACCCGTTTCCACCAAGCGGTTTGATTCAGTTTGGTACAAATTTATTGGTGTTTACATCGTGAATGGAATGATTCCAAAATATATGTACCGTCCTACTTTTGGCTACCTCTCTGTTGGTGTGCCAAGCGTTCAGATCTGACTCTAAAAGAGCAATATGTAGCTCTACCACCTAGTGTTTAAAATGGGTACTGCAGTCTAAATTCTAAACATTGTAGAGAGCTGTCTCCCCCCGCCCCCTCCTCTCTAGAGTCCATGATCTCACATGTCACCATGTGGTGAACACTGAAGCTTCAGTGTTTATCCAGCTCTGCATCGGTCTGTAAACCTTTCTGTGTTCTAACCTCTCTCCATTTTTCAAAAGCATCTCCAATATTGATCCTAGTTTGAGCACATTTCTGCTCGTGGAGCTTATTAGAAACATGCAGAGGCTTTTTAGGTCGGGTACAATCACTTCTATCTGAACCACTTCTCTTGCCCGCTTCCATCACTGCAACACCTGTTGACCTGATAACTGCTCTCATATCTGACAAACAGAGGGGCGTCCAAAACGGCCGTGTAGGGGTGTCTTAAAAGCGCCTACCTTCTCTGGTCCAAACAAATCCAGATCATTCAAGAGCAGAATCTAAAGTTAGAAGGAGGACATACTGGCTGCTGCATTGTTGTCAGAGAAGCCAGCACTTCAACATGTTTCCTTAATGTCTGATCATTTAGTAAGATACCTTTATCATTTCACTCACTACACATCTCACTGATTGGACAGGAGAAACAATAACAACAGATACAATAAACATCATAAATGACAGCATGATTCAGTCTGAGGTAGGTACCGTTTCTTAATGTGCTTCAAACGTTTCTAGTTTATTACAGATCTT